>NC_079411.1:28882067-28889567 GCF_029220125.1 Pseudoliparis swirei | reverse complement strand
AATCTCCCGTTCTGCTTGTAGTACCAGCGAACGGCCACTGGGGGGCAGCACGGAGCCATGACTGGAGGCGGAATGGCTTTAGAGCCCAAAGCAAAAACCCCTTTTTAGAGATGAATTACCCACAATGCACCATTACACTTGATCAACTGCATCCTGACTGCAGGTTTGACAGGAAGTGCTTTTAATCTCCTTTTCTTTATCGGACAAACATGAATTTACAACAACAACAAAGTCATTTCAGGTTGTAAAAGAAACCATTTGTAAACAAAACAAAGAGCGTTGCACCGACACCTTTGGGTGCCGCCTCCTCTCAGAGGAGGAGAACCTCCGAGTCACGGCTATTAAATTAACTCAAGATTCATGAGCAGGGGTCCCCAAACTTTTTCTTGAGAGGGCCACATAACGTTTCCCTTGTCTGCTGGAGGGCCAGCCGGGGGGGGGGGCGGGCGCGCATCACGCTGTGAGCGCTGCGCATGCAGACGGCATTTAGCGGAGCAGCTCTGATCGCTCTTTTAATGAAGTATCGACACTAAAAATATGCTAAATCACATCGTTTTTAACGTACGGGTACTTTGTTAGTATCGCTACACCATGCAGCGTGACAGCAGCAGATGTAGCGGACTAACATTCAAGCTAACCTAACTTCCCAAGCGCTGTGGACATCTGAACGCTGATTGGCCGAGACGCGACACGTCCATCAAAGATGTTCTATTGCAAAGAGCACCACTCCACATTTTCTCCGCGTCTCACTGCAATCTCAACGGCAGCGGGCCAGGTGAACAAAATAATAAATCGGAACGCGTCTCTGGTATTGTTCAGGGGGCGGGGCCACGAGGGACGGCGAGGGCCACGAGGGACCACAAAGGCCACGAGGGCCACGAGGGACGGCGAGGGCCACGAGGGACCACAAAGGCCACGAGGGCCCACGAGGACCATGAGGGCCGGCGAGGGACCATGAGGGACGGCGAGGGCCACGAGGGACCGCGAGGGCCACGAGGGACCGCGAGGGCCACGAGGGACCATGAGGGCCACGAGGGACCATGAGGGCCATGAGGGACCACGAGGACCATGAGGGCCACGAGGGACCGCAAGGGCCCATGAGGACCACGAGGGACCATGAGGGCCACGAGGGCCACGAGGGCCACGAGGGCCAGGAGGGCCACGAGGGCCAGGAGGGCCACGAGGGCCACGAGGGCCACGAGGGCCAGGAGGGCCACGAGGGACCATGAGGGCCACGAGGGACCACGAGGGACCATGAGGGCCACGAGGGACCACGAGGGACCATGAGGGCCACGAGGGACCACGAGGGCCACGAGGACCATGAGGGCCACGAGGGACCACGAGGGACCACGAGGACCACGAGGGCCACGAGGGACCGCGAGGGCCCATGAGGACCACGAGGGACCATGAGGGCCACGAGGGACCGCGAGGGCCCATGAGGACCACAAGGGACCATGAGGGCCACGAGGGGCCATGAGGGCCCATGAGGGACCACGAGGGACCACGAGGGACCATGAGGGACCACGAGGGACCACGAGGGACCGCGAGGGACCATGAGGGACCACGAGGGACCGCGAGGGACCATGAGGGACCACGAGGGACCATGAGGGACCACGAGGGACCACGAGGGACCACGAGGGACCACGAGGGACCACGAGGGACCACGAGGGACCACGAGGGACCACGAGGGACAATGAGGGACCATGAGGGACCGCGAGGGACCACGAGGGACCGCGAGGGCCCATGAGGGCCACGAGGGACCACGAGGGCCATGAGGGACCATGAGGGACCATGAGGGCCACGAGGGGTTATGGTTCTACCGGGTATTTAAATAACGTGGGACGGTAAAACACATTAAACTGTTCATTAATAGTTAATCAATAATAAGCACGATGTCATCGTCATAACACGACGTCATAGTTATAGCACGATGTCATAGTTATAACACGATGTCATAGTTATAGCACGATGTCATAGTTATAACACGATGTCATAGTTATAGCACGATGTCATAGTTATAACACGATGTCATAGTTATAACACGATGTCATAGTTATAACACGATGTCATAGTTATAGCACGATGTCATAGTTATAGCATGATGTCATAGTTATAGCACGATGTCATAGTTATAGCACGATGTCATAGTTATAACACAATGTCATAGTTATAGCACGATGTCATAGTTATAGCACGATGTCATAGTTATAACACGATGTCATAGTTATAGCACGATGTCATAGTTATAGCACGATGTCATAGTTATAGCACGATGTCATAGTTATAGCATGATGTCATAGTTATAGCACGATGTCATAGTTATAGCACAATGTCATAGTTATAGCACGATGTCATAGTTATAGCATGATGTCATAGTTATAGCACGATGTCATAGTTATAGCACGATGTCATAGTTATAACACGATGTCATAGTTATAGCATGATGTCATAGTTATAGCACGATGTCATAGTTATAGCATGATGTCATAGTTATAACACAATGTCATAGTTATAGCACGATGTCAGTTATAGCACGATGTCATCGCTCACCACTCGTTGGGACCCATCCTCCGGTCGAACACGCGCACCGACCCGTCCCCGAGGCCGGCGACGACGAGCGAGCGACGAGAATCACAAGAGAGACTCGTCACACAGGAGTCAGCGCCGGTGGGGATGTCCTGGACACACACACACACACACACACACACACACACACACACACACACACACACACACACACACACACACACACACACACACACACACACACACACACACACACACACACACACACACACACACACACACACACACGAGGAACTTCCATTGTTGTCCTAAAACAACAACGAGTCTCTGGACGATGAGTCGTGATGATCTCATGATTTATTCACGTCTCCGTGTTCATCATTTATTATTCATGGTAATAAAGTGAGACTCCGCCCTTTAGTGCAAAAATGCCACTGTGGCACTTTTACTCTGATAATGTTGAAGACCCCTTAAAGACCCCATAAGACCCATTAAGACCCTTACAGACCCCCTAAGATCCTTAAAGACCCCTTAAGACCCTTACAGACCCCCTAAGATCCTTAAAGACCCCATAATGACCCCTTAAGACCCTTACAGACCCCCTAAGATCCTTAAAGACCCCATAAGATCCCTTAAGACCCCCTAAGATCCTTAAAGACCCCATAATGACCCCTTAAGACCCTCACAGACCCCCTAAGATCCTTAAAGACCCCATAATGACCCCCTAAGATCCTTAAAGACCCTTAAAGACCTTGACAGACCCCATAAAGACCCCTTAAGACCCTTAAAGACCCATTAAGACCCTTACAGACCCCCTAAGACCCTTAAAGACCCTTACAGACCCCCTAAGATCCTTAAAGACCCCATAAGATCCCTTAAGACCCCCTAAGATCCTTAAAGACCCCATAATGACCCCTTAAGACCCTCACAGACCCCCTAAGATCCTTAAAGACCCCATAAAGACCCCATAAGACCCTCACAGACCCCCTAAGATCCTTAAAGACCCCATAATGACCCCCTAAGATCCTTAAAGATCCTTAAAGACCTTGACAGACCCCATAAAGACCCCTTAAGACCCTTAAAGACCCATAAAGACCCTTACAGACCCCCTAAGATCCTTAAAGACCCTTACAGACCCCTCAAAGACCCCTTAAGACCCTCTTCCTTCATCTCTAGGGTCACATCCTCTGAACATCCTGCAGGTTTCATGGTTTGGTTCAGTAGAGACTCAACTCTATGTCTTATATCTCAGGAATGTTCTGGAACCAGAGCCTCAAACTTTAAACACTTTTCAATGTGGAGGAACGAGAAGCAAGAAAAGCTCAAAGTGTTCTTTACTTTTTACAGGATTGATGCCTCAAAGAGAAAGACGTGAACCACTCTGGGGGTCAGGGGGGTACCGTACCTGGACCTTCATCTCCCGGTCGATGTCCCAGATCCTCACGACCCGGACGTCTCCCGACGTCATGAGGAGCCCCGTCTCCTGCTCCCAGTCCACCACCATGCCGGCTCCTGCAGACACACACATGAGCATGAACACACACCAGGGCTGTCTCCTCTGGTTGTATAGAAGTCTATAGAAATAACTCTTATTAGACGTCATGTCCTTCAAATAAAACAACAAAAAACAAGTGCACTAAAAGAACTCAAAACTGTATTTATCCAAGGCCTAGTGGCCAGTATATGGTACTGCATGCTTCTACCTGCAGCGCTACAGGAGCCGCCGCCTCCTCCTCCTCTCCCCTCAAATGCATCATGCCCTGCTGCACCTCCTCCCTTTCATCCTCCTCCTCTCTTAGTCTCCTCCTCTCCAGCTCACCCACCTCATGCCACCCACTCTCCTCCTCCTTTACCCACAAGTCTCTCCATCCTAATTGGCTCCTTTCACTAGAGAGAATCTCCTCCTCCTCCTCCTCCTCCTCCTCCTCCTCCTCCTCCTCCTCCTCCTCCTCCTCCTCCTCCTCCTCGTGGGGCTTTCCACTGCGAGACTTGGCTTAGGCTGTCAGGAGGGGGGGGGGGGGTGTTCACATCCTTCACAGCGACGTCATCGCGCTCAGACGGCGCAACGCGGGAAAACATCTTCACAGGACGACAGTCAGTCGCTTGATGCTCATCTCAAGGAGGAGGAGGAGGGGGAGGAGGAGGAGGAGGAGGAGGAGGCTTTCCCTTTGAAGCCGGCAGCTCTGTGACGAGGAGATCTGGGTTACGCCGAGAGGAGAAGGAAGATGTTCCTGCATCTCCTCGACAGAGACCAGAACCGTTGTTCGGATTTGACCCGTCCTCATGTCCCCATGGGACATCCCATAATAATAAAGAGCATGAGTAAACATCCGCGCTGCTGCCACCTGTTCACGTTGCCTCGGGCTGCTTCTGAAATATTGAAGGTCTGAACTAGACTTGATGAAGACGGTGCAGGTTCACTGGTCTGAGAAGTGCTCTGTGGTTCTGTGGCTCTGTGGTTCTGTGGTTCTGTGGCTCTGTGGTTCTGTGGCTCTGTGGTTCTGTGGCTCTGTGGTTCTGTGGTTCTGTGGCTCTGTGGCTCTGTGGTTCTGTGGTTCTGTGGCTCTGTGGCTCTGTGGCTCTGTGGTTCTGTGGCTCTGTGGTTCTGTGGCTCTGTGGTTCTGTGGTTCTGTGGCTCTGTGGTTCTGTGGTTCTGTGGCTCTGTGGCTCTGTGGTTCTGTGGCTCTGTGGTTCTGTGGTTCTGTGGCACCAACAGACTGACAGTAACCCGGAGGCTCACGGCCCCCTAGAGGTCAGGGGGTCATGGTACTTCCTCTCTGGCTCTCCAACCAGCCCAAACTCACTTCCTCACAACTCTTCATCACTTTTTCTTTCCTTCTCTGCTCTCTAACTCCAATCAGAACCTCAGGGGGGTCAGCGCTCACTGAGCTGCCCCCTCAAACCCCTCTTGGGTCCACTTGTGTTCAGACGGCCAACACTCGGCTCAGCTTCGGGAACCGGAGAACCTCTGTAGGAACCGGAGAACCTCTGTGGGCCCAGAGCCGGCCTCGGGGACCCACACGGAGATCAATAGAGCTCGAGGATAGAGATGCGAGGAGGCGGAGCAACGAGCTGCTCGTCTCACCACCTCAGAGGCGGAGCTAGAGTCACATGTGGTGGTCAGTCGTGGTATTGCACCCTAACCCATGAATCTCAGAAGCGGAGGACATAAATCTACTTTTAAGGTAGATAACCTTCTAACCTCCTTTAAGAACTCTTGATGTGTTCTGTGGTTCCACTCCTCTTTCTCTCTAGAGAAGACGTCGTCCTCTGCATCCTCATTGATGAGAACACAAGCTCAAACACGGGGATCCACACTCCAGGAGACGGACTCTGGGCTCGCCGCTCTGTGCAGAGTTCCTCCAGGTGAGACGGACCGGGTGGCTCCGAGCCAATTAAAACCACACGGCGCCGACTCGCATCCAATTATGGAAACTTTAGGGACGGATGACGTCTCTTTAAACCGGAGCGAGGCCGTCGAGCTGTTGGCGCGCCGTCCGTTTGAAGAGAAAAGCCGATTCATCCTTCGTTAAACGAGCGTGGATTTGGATAAAAGCCAAATTGCTAATTTTCTCTGCAACTGACGATCGCCCCCCAAACGGGGATCGTGTGCAATAACAGCATAGCAACCGTAACTAGGCAGGAGGCTGCAGTCGGAGTTTAAAGAGTCCGGGTTTTCTTTCAGTCTTTACAAAATCTAAAACACAGAAGAAGAAGAAGAACAAGAAGAAGTAAAAGAAGAACAAGAAGAAGATGAAAACGAAGAAGGAGGAAGAGAAGAAGTGGAACAGGAAGAAGCAGAAGAAGGAGAAGAAGATAAATAAGAAGTAGAAGGAGGAGGAGTAAGAGAAGAACGAGAACAAGAAGAATGAGAAGGAGGAAAAGAAGAAGAAAAGTTGAAGAACGAGAAGAATGAGAAGGAGGAAAAGAAGAAGAAAAGTTGAAGAATGAGAAGAAGGAGAAGAACGAGAAGAATGAGCAGAAGAAGGAGGAAAAGAAGAACTACGACATCACCGTGAGCGACTCCTGAAGCCAGCGACTCATCATTAACTTCCCGTCTCGTCACTTTTACATCACTAAGTTGACGTGTGCTGAATACGGTGTGATGACGTCATCGCTTCCCCAAAAGCCTCTTTTCCTTTTTTTAAATTAAAGGTGAAAACACAAAGTTAGAAAAACACAAACAAGTCTGACGTTGTGGTCGAGGACTTGAGAGAAACCTTCGCCCCGTCATCACCGCTCGGCTCGGGTCTAATGGGGGCGGAGCGTTAGCCACAGGAACGACACGCCCACGTCTAACACTGTGGGATGAAGGGATGGAGCAACAACGGAGAGATGACGGAGGGAGAGAGAGGCTCACGGCTCCTCAGAGCTCTGGACGTGAGGGAGTGAAGAAGATGAAGGCGTCACTCACCTCCTTGCTTACTCCGGTCCAGATAGATGGAGACCCTTCTGGCCAGGCCTGGGAGCAGAGGGAAGGGGGGAGGAGGAGGGCAGGAAGGAAGGAAGGAGGGCAAGAATACAAGCGACACATTAGCACAGGACCCCCCGGTGCACACTTAACAGACTTGATGAGTGTACTTCACACGCAGAGGGGATGCACAGGCGGCTCTTCTCTCCCCAATCATGAACAGCAATATGTGGAGATCAGAGGGCGAGCGAGGCGAGGGCGAGCTGAGGGCGAGCGAGGCGAGGGCGAGCGAGGCGAGGGCGAGCGGCGGCCGCTGCATCCCGAGCTCTGATCCCGTCTCCACGGCAGCGTGAAGCGGCCAGCGTGGAGGATTGTGTGAAGGTGACATAATTCAACTAGGTTAAAGGTGTGTGTGTGTGTGTGTGTGTCTGTGTGTGTGTGTGTGTGTGTGTGTGATAGATCCATTAAATCGGTCACACAAAATGAGATCTGTTGTTCGACAAAGAGGAAACTGATCGCTCGCCTTCTTCAGCAAGAAGTAAAACACAAAGCGTCAGAAAGCA